>NC_054708.1:81822120-81867022 GCF_016097555.1 Gigantopelta aegis | reverse complement strand
TACGCCAGAGTGACTGACCACGTTTCGGTATTTACTACTGAACTGATGGCGATCTACTCTGCGCTCAAGTGGATTCTTACTAATATCACTAATTTCTCGACCCCCCAAAAATTTCTTATAATATCTGACTCTTTGAGCTCACTACAAGCTCTCCAGAATCTAAAATTCAAGAGTTCTTATCTAATTAAGCAAATTATAAATATGATTAATTATAACAATAGTAAAGGGTTATTTATAACTTTGGAATGGGTTCCTGCTCATGTCGGCATCTCTGGCAACGAAAATGCAGATCTACTAGCTAAAAAAGCCCTAGATATAGACAAAATTGAAATTAATATTAATATTAATCTTAATGAAACTATGGCCATAGCCCATAAAAATTTTCTTAAGTTTTGGCAAACCGAATGGAATATTAAAACAAGGCTATGGCACTATTTAATCAAACCTAAAGTTAATTCGAAAAGACCTACTTATCTAAATGTTAAAACCGAAACAATTATTACTAAACTGCGCCTTGGTGTTGTTTTTGGTCTGAACGACACCCAATATAAAATTTAAAAAAGTAATACGGCACTCTGTGCTATCTGTAAAAAATTAGATAATGTAAGACATTTTCTTTTTTATTGTAAAAAATACATTAAGGAAAGAGATATTCTTAAAATAACAATAGATAAATGTAAAATTAAATTTAACCCGGTTAAAATATTTAACCCGCCCTCCGCTCTCAAACAGGAGGTGGAGCGGGCTATTTTAAACTTCGTAAAAGATACTAAAATACATATATAATAAGTAGCCTAGCTGGCACATAATATGGTAACTAAGTAAATTGGGTCGAGGGCGGCCCGAGGACTATAAATCTACACTCAACCAGGAGCCTGCTTAACTTTTAAACTCACCTTACAGCGGCGGACAGTTGGTTGGTGGCAAACCTTGCCCACGGTGGTAACGGCGCTGGCCTTACCCTCCCGTGGACAAACCGAATAACTTTTATAAAAAAAATTAACTCTTTTTAACCATAAATGTTTATTTCCTTTTAATTAATTATACTAATAAATCTCTTTTTCCTTTTAAACAATTTTAGAGACACCGAACAGCCTATACACAATAATCTTCATTCACATGTTGGCGATTGGCTGGAGAGTTGTAACATCCACATTCCTTTCTTTCTTTTTTTTCCAGAGAGGGAATCGAAATCCAGCCAATCGCAGCTGCTCAATCTCCGCCTGTTGTTTCTTAACACTGGCTTTCTTTTATCTCAAACGGCTCCGACTAGGGATCGAGATTCAGCCAATCGCAACGCACCCTTCCATACTGAGTGTCGAATATCGATCCGGTTCACTTCTAACACACACTGTGTATTCTTTCTTCTGTCTTAACTGCTGAATGCCGCTCACGAGTGTTCCCGAGGTGCCATTCGGTGATATCCGGAGAGCCGGGTCTTGCCGTGGGTAACCTTGGGACATTATCCTGTCCGGTATTCTTTACTACTTCCCACAATTTAACCGTATGGAAACTTTCGCTCCACTTTTCTTCTTTCTCTGCTGGCCCCTGCTAGCACGTCTACTCTTCACTGTTATCTTTACTGGAATGATTAACTTTTGGGTGCTGGGGCGATTGGCTTTCTGGGCCCGGGTTCTGACCAATTAGAACCCGGTCCCGTTATAAATGTTTTCTATTTGGTCCGCGCTTATAGCAAGATCTATCTAACCCATCTAATTACCGTCCAATCTCACTAACATCCAGTGTTTGCAAAACCATGGAGGCCATGGTTAATTCCAGACTCAGCTACTATTTAGAAAGTAACCATCTTTTGACCATATACCAGAGTGGCTTCAGAAAAAACCACTCTACTGCCGACCACCTTTTTCGACTCCAATCAGAAATTGCAAATGCTTTAAGTCATGGCGACAAAGTGGTCGGAATATTTGTTGATCTGGAAAAGGCCTATGATATGGTTTGGCGACACGGGTTACTAATTAAAGTGTATAACATGGGCATTAGAGGGCCTATGTTTGCATTTATTGAACGTTTTATTAATAATAGAACTTTTACTGTTAATGTTACTGAAACATTCTCTGATATTCTTAACCTTGAGAATGGCATACCCCAGGGATCTGTAATAGCCCCAACGCTTTTCAGTATTTTTATTAATGATCTAGCTACTGCCCTCACTGGCTCGTCTAATGGGGACACCAAGCTTAGTATTGGTCTATTTGCTGACGACACAGCTTTTTGGCGAACTGGAAAGTGTATAGAAAAGATTAAAATAGATATCCAAAAAAGATATAGATATACTTCAAAATTGGGCTGAAACCTGGGGTGTTACCATCTCAAGATCTAAGACCTCTGCTATTCTTTTTACTAATAATAATTTCCAGAGACGGTATAAACTTAATTTAACACTAGATAATCATCCCATAGCTCAGGTAACGTCAGTTAAATTTCTGGGAGTCATTTTTGACCCAGCACTTTCTTTTAATGAACATATAAAAGATGTAGTTAAAAAATGTAATAATTATATTAATTTAAGAGTTATATCTGCACTAAGTGGGGGGGCTGACAGACATACACTTTTCATTTATCGTCTCCAGGTTACAATATGGTGCCCAAGCCTTCTGCTGTGCATCAATTTTCCAGCTGGATAAGCTAGAATCAATATACAATAAAGGGCTTAGAATTATAACCAAAATCTCCCCGGGCACACCAAATGACAGTCTGCGTGTGGAGCTAAACATTCTTCCCCTCAGTGTTAGGCGCACCCAGCTTTGTCTTAAACACTGGTTTAAAGCTAAATACCTAGTACCATTAAATCCTGTAGCAACTATTAAACCGAATAATGATGATTATTTACATATCAATATTGATTCTGCAGTTAATTTTAATAATAGAATGGGGTCTAATTTAGAACTCTTGGATATTAATCTGGATAAGTACTCTCCCCCCTTGGTGCCACCCTGGTTAATTAAACCGCCGAATGTCCCTTTGCTTCTAAGAAAGGAAACTTTAAAAACAGAATTTGAACCATTTAAAAATATAATATTTAGAGCAGCTTTAAATGACTATTATTCTGATTACATCCACATATACACAGATGGCTCCAAGGACCCACTTTCTGGTAAAGCAGGCATGGCCTTCTGTGTCAGGCCTAGCTTGCCTAACATTACTAGCTCCCACTACGCCAGAGTGACTGACCACGTTTCGGTATTTACTACTGAACTGATGGCGATCTACTCTGCGCTCAAGTGGATTCTTACTAATATCACTAATTTCTCGACCCCCCAAAAATTTCTTATAATATCTGACTCTTTGAGCTCACTACAAGCTCTCCAGAATCTAAAATTCAAGAGTTCTTATCTAATTAAGCAAATTATAAATATGATTAATTATAACAATAGTAAAGGGTTATTTATAACTTTGGAATGGGTTCCTGCTCATGTCGGCATCTCTGGCAACGAAAATGCAGATCTACTAGCTAAAAAAGCCCTAGATATAGACAAAATTGAAATTAATATTAATATTAATCTGAATGAAACTATGGCCATAGCCCATAAAATTTTTCTTAAGTTTTTCGCAAACCGAATGGTATTAAAACAAGGCTTTGGCACTATTTAATCAAACCTAAAGTTAATTCGATCCAAAAACCTGTCCGGATCTAAAATTTAAAACCGAAACAGTTATTACTAAACTGCGCCTTGGTGTTTTTTTGGTGATTTTGAGCAATTGAAAATTTAAAAAAGTAAAATGCGTTACTCTGTGCTATCTATAAAAAATAAACATGTAAGAATTTTTCTTGCTATCCAAAAAATACATTAAGGAAAGAGATATTCTTAAAAAACAATAGATTAATGTAAAATTAAATTGAAGGGGTTGGCAAAGGGGACCCGCCCTCCACGGTGAGCCATGAAGGTGGAGGGGCTAGTTTATATCCGTGAAAGATAGTAAAATATGGGCTGATTGCTAGTTGCCTGAGCACATAATATGGTAGTTAAGTAAATTGGGATATCGTCTTAGGACGATACGATGAATCGTCGGCTTAACTTCCATTCACCTTACAGCAGCGGATTCCCTGGTGGCAAATTCCACGGTTGGTAACGGCGTGACAATACCCTCCTCCTTGTCACGCGAATAGCGTTTTAGTAAAAAAAACTCTCCTTCTTTCCTTGGTAGCTTGAAATGCTGTTATTCTGGGTTTTAATTAATAGAGTTTAATGACATCATCCATGTTCCTTTTAAACAATTTTAGCGTACCGCAGGTGAAGTTTGCCGGCCTGTAGTGTCCACTGTGTGGTATGCGGGTCGTCGGGTTTCGGCGGTTGCAACGGTTGGCTTGGCTTGTCCGGTTGGCCACTCGGGGGAGTGAAATCCTTCCGTTCGCAGCAGCCGCTTTTCCGGCCTGCGCCTCAACGGGTGCCGCCTGTATAATCGGCGGCACAACCGGAGGCGCTGAAGTCAGCCCTGTGGAGTGGGCTAATCAGACCTACTGAAGTCGGGACGTCCGGGGCTGGTGCCTCTTCCAAACCTGTCTTCTTCCGGGGAACGGCGGTGGGCGGCACAACAGAAGGAGTCGCCGCCGGCGGTTTAGCCGCCGGTTTTGGCTCCCCCTGTGTCTTTCCTGTCGCACGTCTCCTCCTCCTCCATCTTCCAGTCTTCAGTGGTGCCGGATCCCCGTACACCAAGGTCACGGAAGCCCGTGACCCGGTGTACGTGACCCGGTATTCAAGCAGCGCTCCGTATGAGACCATAAGTCCCCCCAGGTGGGGGGGGGGGGGGGGGGGGGGTAACTCGAGAGTACATTGACAAACGTCCATCCTCATCGTGGTCAATTTCGTAAGTGCAAGAATCGATAAACCTAGTGTGAGAGTGGTTGCGTGAATGTTGTTTTTCCGCCTTGACTAGGCGGCGCGGACACCTGGCAGTGTCTGTGCCGCCCTTCATGGGCGGAATTTATGGCTGTGTGTGAATGTGTTTTAGATTTTAATTAAGTATGGTATAGTTATTATACTTTTAATTAATTGTTATAATAAAGTGAGTTATTATTGTTAAATTTTCCTCTTAGCATTTTTAAAAATATTATTATTTTAATTTACATGTACCCGTTCTTTTTAATTATCAAACAGGTTTTAAACGGTATTAATTTGATCGGTCAATTGTATATATACAAATAAAAAAAACCTGACCAGTACTCGGAGCCACCCACTTAACGAATAAGTGGTTACTTGGGTGACACCGAGGATTATATAGCAATGACATTTGTCATCCGTTTAGGTGGCGCACCCCTTGGGGTGTAGAGCTCACGAATGCTTGAGGAGAACGGCGAGGGCACCTCACTCCAAGAACAGGATCAATCCACCCGTCAACCATCAACACCAATGACTTCTAATACGTTTCACAACCACACCAGACGGCGGCTCGCGGGTTATTTTCATATATCATTATATCATACCACTCATCTCATTTAAATACGGCCCATCTGTGTTATATGGATAACCTGGGGGGGGGGGGGCGGGATGGGGGGGGGGACGCCGTGGTAGGGTGCATATTTGGGTGCGATAGGGCGTTGGCGATTTGGGCCGGTAGGGATGCCTGTTAGGAGGCCTCCCCCCCCCCGGATCGCCCCCCCCCCATGGAAATCCGGATCTACCTTATTGGGCCCCCGCCTGTTGGAACGCCGGACTGCTCGGTGGCGCTGGGTTCCCCCCTTTGCGAATCCTTTTACCTCTAGGGCTAAAGTTAAATAATAAAATTAAGAAAAGAAAAAAAAAAAAAAATATATATATATATATATATATATATATATAATATATATATATGTATAGATATTATTATTAAATGTATAAGTATAGTATATATTATTTTTGAACTGCCCGATTGAAAATTTAATTATAATTATGCACCTACTAATTATATTATAAAACAATAGAATGTTATAGGTTTAATTATAACTATGGTGCTTTTATATTAATATAAATATAAATATATGTAATGATAGACCCCAAATTATTTTTAACTTTGGCTCTGTTTTTAAGTGGTCTTACCACACTATTAAAAATTGTCACCTTCATCTCTTTCACACACTTCCCCCCCCCCCCCCCCCCTCCCGCCCCGGAGTCGGTCACTGGCGCAGTCAGAGGCTGAATCCAGGGTGGGCGTGCCTGAACCCTTGTGGATAGGGGCACGTAAAAAGAGTTTCCCAGTTCCCCAATTCTCGTCTCGCAGCGAACTATAAACGTTAACGTGAGCAGATTTTAGTTGTCACCCGTCCGTCCTTTACTTCACAGCAAACATGGTAAGTAGAACATCTATTCACATTTTAAATAACATCATAATATCTTTGCAGGTTGGATTGGTATTCAAAATGTTATTATTAGAGAGGTATGTGCTTAAAGCCCTCGCTTGGGTGCCCCCCCCCCCCCCTCATTCTCAACCAGAGCCCCATAGAGCCGTCCTGTGTGTTGGACAGTACATACAAAGATTCCTTCCTGCTAATGAATGGGAAAATGCCGTATTGCCTCTAAAAACTATACCAGGCATGAGTTCAACCCGTACCCCGTTTCAATGGTTAGGGTTGTTTTAGGTATAGGGCTAGGGTTAGTCTTTAGAGCCTTTGATATAGAGGGGTACGGGTCGAACTCTTTCCCCTCATCGCAACCTAACATGTTCTCATTCATTCGTAAACTGTTTTCCAAGATTTGGTTTTACTGACCAGTCGCAAGTCTCACGGTTCGCCGTCAAGGGGTTGCTTGCGGGCGGGAGAGTGACTAACAACCATCAAACATTCATACACCGTAGGGGGCCTACTCGTATCCAAAGCTACACTAATTCTAAGGAAAGAAAATGTTACAGACGTACGAAGTTTCTAGTAACGGGTGTGATTGCCCAATCTTCAGCGTTCAGATGGGAGATTGGGGAGCGGCGGGTCCGTTAGACCCCTATATCTAATGTCTTTGTCAAAGACATTTTTATTAATACATGTATACGTGTTAAAATGTTAAAAATATGTATACATAGGCCTACATATGTTTTACTTTAAACTATTTTAATTTTTCTTCTTCAGAGGGAATGTATCAGTATCCACGTTGGCCAGGCCGGAGTGCAGATCGGCAATGCATGCTGGGAGTTGTACTGTCTGGAGCACGGGATCCAGCCTGACGGACAGATGCCGTCCGACAAGACGATTGGGGGAGGGGACGACTCCTTCAACACGTTCTTTAGTGAGACGGGGGCGGGCAAGCACGTGCCCCGGGCTGTCTTCGTCGATCTCGAGCCCACTGTTGTAGGTCAGTAGTTTTGGCTGTGTACTTTGTATTGTTTTGAAAATACAAACGTCATGGCAGCCATTTCCAAGAATCCAGTGATATTTCGGTAGGAGCACCGTTTGAGGGTGTATACTACCAAATCAAATCCCATAGACGACAATAGTAACATATGTGGCTGAACCTCCTACCTGCAGTGTATCAATCGACATAAACACCACGGATATAAATACTACCACGCCTCACCCTTAAAGTGAATCGGAAAAACATTGCTCTTTTCAGAGATAACGGGTAGCGTCTATGACTACCCTAGTTCCGCAAAACATTTGAGTAGATGTTTTTTTACAGGTACCCCATACATGTTTCAAGCACAAGGCTACTTGACACAGTGGTACTAGATGAAATACAATTGCATACATATTTGGCCCAGATAAAACTAATTATTTTTATAACCAACACACTCGGTTATCACCAATCACAGGACTTGTGGTGTTAACTTCTCTATCAAAAGTTGGATGCACCTCGAACTTTGTGCCAGCCGGAAGTTATTTGGTTTAGGACTACCTTGAGCCTGTAGCGAGCTGCCTCTTCGTTGGACCAAGTGACAAAGTAACCAACTGTTGGACAAACAAATAACCGCTGTTTAAAATAAGCTGTTTAAAGGGACAGCGCTGAGTTTGCTGCAATTTTTAAGATGTTATCGACTAACAGCCTTTTTTGACTACTATAATTACATATCAAATATATGTTTCTGCATAAAATATTAGTGGCTGTACATTACACGTGTTTCTGAGCGTTCTAATATTTGTACTTGGTTAAATTTCATCTTATTTCCTTATTATCTTATAGGTACAAAATTATTTGAATAAATGAATGAATGAATCTTTAACGACACCCCAGCACGAAAAATACATCGGCTATTGAGTGTTAAACTATGGTAATGCAAACAAATAAGGTGATGTTCAACATCAATATAAAAATTCAAGATTTAAATAAAAACAGTGTAAAGAACTGAAGACAAAAACCAGTTTGGGCTTCTTACAAATATTAAGACAACCAGAAACACATTGAATATACAGCCATTGATATTCTAAGAAAATATATTTAATATGTAAGTTTATTGTAGAAATATTTTATTAGGCGGAAACATCTTACAATGCAGTAAATTCGGGAATGTCCCTTTAAAATATTTACCCTATAAAAATACTCAATCATTGTCCTAACTAATGTAAAGAATTATATATTTTAAAAAACACCAAACAACAACATAAAAAACGTTTCGTAACTTTACATTGTATTTGGTTTTCAAATGCCTTGTTCGTGCCCGGCGGGGCAGAGGCAAGGAAAACGTTCCTCGTTCAGTTAAATGTTTATCGGTCTACCCGGAGGAGATACTATCACTGCGTCCTTATTATTTGTGTAAAGCTACCACACATGTAACATGACTGTCCGTAAATGCGCCATCTTGAATTAAAACCAAATGTCAACCTATTCATTGAGTATTTTTATTTGTCTCTCCAGACGAGGTTCGTACCGGAACTTACCGCCAACTGTTCCACCCGGAGCAGCTGATCACCGGCAAGGAGGACGCCGCCAACAACTACGCCCGCGGCCACTACACCGTGGGCAAGGAGATCGTCGACGTCGTCCTCGACAGGATCCGGAAGCTGGCCGATCAGTGCACCGGTCTCCAGGATTCCTCATCTTCCACAGTTTCGGCGGAGGAACCGGTTCGGGTTTCTCCTCTCTGCTCATGGAGCGACTCTCCGTCGACTATGGGAAGAAATCCAAGCTGGAGTTCGCTGTATACCCAGCACCCCAGGTTAGAACTTTTTAAATAATCTTGGGGGGCGGGGGCATAGTCCAGGTGGTAAAATGCATGCCGTATACGCTTTTGGTCTCGGATCGATACCCGTCGGTGGGCCCATTGGGCTATTTCTCGTTCCAGCCAGTGCACCACGATTGTTATAGGCCCATGACTGATGTATCAAAGACGGTGACGTGTGCTGCAGGGGCGGCGCAGACGGTACGGCCGGTACAGCCATAGCCGTATCACTTTTCAAAGCGGTGTGTGTGTGTGTGTGTGTGTGTGTGTGTGTGTGTGTGTGTGTGTGTGAAAATGTCCTAAGTAATTTAAAAGGCGAGTCTGACAAACACAAGCTGTACCACTATTTTTTACATTGTGCCGCCCCTGTGCTGCCCTGTGTTGAAAATGCAGACAAGATCTCCGGCTGCTAACAATTATATAATGGGGGTTTTCTATGAATCCAACAGCCGATGACTTAATGCTCTAGTGGTACTAGATAAACAATATTTTTAAGCATCTGCTGGTCTTGTACAACATGATTTGTAATGAGCAGTCGTCTGTCTCATGGAACAAAATATCATGTAGCCTCATATTACCTGCATGTAGATTTTTTTTTTTTTAAACGAATTAGACTTGTAAAAAGGTTTATCACATATTGCTTATATATTAACTTTTCAGATCTCGACGGCTGTAGTGGAACCGTACAACTCCATCCTGACCACCCACACCACCCTGGAGCACTCCGACTGCGCCTTCATGGTCGACAACGAGGCCATCTACGACATCTGCCGTCGTAACCTTGACATTGAGCGTCCGACGTACACCAACCTGAACAGACTTATGGCGCAGATCGTCAGTTCCATCACCGCCTCCCTCCGCTTCGACGGCGCCCTCAACGTCGACTTGACCGAGTTCCAGACCAACTTGGTGCCCTACCCACGAATCCACTTCCCCCTGGCCACCTACGCCCCGGTGATCTCCGCCGAGAAGGCCTACCACGAACAGCTGTCTGTTGCAGAGATCACCAACGCAACCTTCGAGCCTGCCAACCAGATGGTCAAGTGCGATCCTCGTCACGGAAAGTACATGGCCTGCTGCATGCTGTACCGTGGTGACGTCGTGCCCAAGGACGTCAACGCCGCCATCGCCACCATCAAGACCAAGAGGACCATCCAGTTCGTCGACTGGTGTCCCGCCGGTTTCAAGGTCGGCATCAACTACCAGCCGCCCACCGTCGTGCCGGGAGGTGACTTGGCCAAGGTCCAGCGCGCCGTCTGCATGTCGAGCAACACGACCGCCATCGCCGAGGCGTGGGCGCGTCTCGACCACAAGTTCGACCTGATGTACGCCAAGCGCGCCTTCGTCCACTAGTACGTCGGTGAGGGTATGGAGGAGGGAGAGTTCTCGGAGGCTCGCGAGGATCTGGCTGCCCTGGAGAAAGACTACGAGGAGGTTGGCGTCGACTCTGTGGAGGGTGAGGGTGAAGAGGAGGGTGGTGACGAATACTAAACTAATCCCAGGACTCTCCCCCCACCCACCCCCCAGAACCGTCCTAATTTATACACCAACGAGAAGCTGTAACTAGTGTTTGCAATAAAATTAACATAACAATTACGTGTGTTTTGTTTTTAATGTGAAGAGCAGCAGTCTAAACTGGGGTTGGGGTCGGGTTCAGACTTGGTGTATAGTGCTCGCTTGAGATGCTTGGGTTGATACGTGAATCGGATCCCGTCTGGTTGGGCTTTTCACGTCTCAACCAGTGCTTCACGATTGGTTTATTAAAGGCTATGCTATATCCATATTCACAAGTCTACTCCACTAATAAGTGTATGTAAGATAACTTCACCGCACGTATCGCATGCCACATATTACCATTAATCCCTAGATCACTTTGTTTGCACCACAATAATGATATGTCCACCGAATCATAGGCTTTCTTGAAGTCTATAAAGGCTGTAAAAGTGGACAAGCTCTTCCTTTTGCGATTTTCTGTTATTGACGTTAACGATAAAACATGATCAACAGTACTTCTTCCTTTTCTAAAACCATTTTGTTCGTCTTCTAAAAGAGCATTGTCTTCTGCCCAAACGGGCAATCAGTTATTAAAAATGTTACAATACCGTTTATATACCAGCGGATCTCTGGGATCCGATGTATTAGATTTAGGAATCGGGTTAATAATACCCTGAGGCCACACATTTGGTACGAGACCACTACTGTAACGTGTATTAAATAAATCAAGCAGAAATGCTCAAGCAGTACTATTGCGCAACACTTCAATTGGAATATTGTCAAAGCCAGTCGCGTTACCATTTTTAGCACAGTTTATTGCACATATGGGCTCTTTTTCACTAATGTAGTAATTCAAGCAAAAATTCTTGGCCATCACCTGGAATAGAACTTTCGTGAACCTCGTTAGAATCATTCCTTACATTAAACATCCATTCGTAGTGATTTTTCCACCTAGACAGAACTTCAGAATGTGAGTTAGAAACAGACCCTTCTGGAAGAACCACTTCTATTGGGATAGTCTTACACCGTTCATTGGCTACACCTATTTTTCCAGTAGTTCTCGTCAGCGGCTTTAGAAATAAAAGAAAGCGTTTTTTGTCTATATTGCCGTTTACACCGTTGTACACACCTAACAAATGATTTTCTAGTCTTAAAATAAAGTGATTTCAAATGTTGCTTTTGACTACCATTATGCCCTAACCAGTTCTTTTGACTACCATTATGCCCTAACCAGTTCTTTTGACTACCATTATGCCCTAACCAGTTCTTTTCTGACAAACACATGTCGTTCCACAATTCGGACAACTGGTCTGTCCACCACGGTTGTTTACATCGCCTTCTTTTATTATTTTCGGCAGATGATATATGAACAGTGCTATGATGAAGTTTATCTGACATTTTACTGTGAACAATATTACAAAAATCTACATAAACACTATCAACATCGACTTGGTTGTGTGTGTGTTTGTGTGTGTGTGAGAGAGAGAGAGTGAGTGAGTGAGTGAGTGAGTGAGTGAGTGAGTGTGTGTGTGTGTGTGTGTGTGTGTGTGAGAGAGAGAGAGAGTGAGTGAGTGAGTGAGTGAGTGAGTGTGTGTGTGTGTGTGTGTGTGTGTGTGTGTGTTTTAATGGTTAAATGATCAATGTAATGGTATTTAACATCAAACATAGGGTTATCGGTGTATTAGAGCAATCTTTGCCTACGGAGTGTAGTCGGTCGACCGACGCCATATAACCGTAAATAAAATGTGTTGAGTGCGTCGTGAAATAAAACATTTCATTCCTTCCTGTTCGGTGATAGGTAAATATCCCATTTTTCTCTTCGGACCAACAAACAATTTGTGCTGAACACATTAACAAATCATCGGCCCCACCCCCTGCACACGCGCCCTATGTCTGCGTATTTTGGGGATTCAAAAGATGTTATAAAGAACTTAACTCAGGTGTCGTTCAAAATGTTTCTGTCTCTGTTACATAGGAACAACATTTATAAAATTGGCCACAAATTTTAATTATGTACAAAATGTTTCTAAAGATCAATACAAACAGAGAAAAGTCGATGTAGTGGTTTTAACCCCATTATATTGATACCAATGAGGCTGGTGGTAAAGACTTGTTTTGTTTTAGGTTTATATCGCTTTAATGTCCTGGCTGTTACAAAACAACACACACGGCTAAAACCACGATATATATATATACTCTTCAAAAAAAGCAGGGAAACCTGAAATATTAATGTTATATGTTTTGACCACAGACATCCTAGTAAAGAACATTCATGTCTGTTTATCAACACACCGAAACACATTCCATAGTTTGGACATGCATCACGCAGTTGTCCCGTACACATGCGTGGGGTGTCATTCTCGATTTTTGACCATTTCTAAGAAGGTCCATTAATCACTGCGGAACATTATTTCTGTTAATCGTTTTCGTTCTGTTGATCATACAGTTGTTATTGTTTTGTTTTTAGTCATTTTTATTGTTTGTATTTGCGATTTACTGATAAAAAAAACCCCGTCAACTTTCAAATTTCACTTCTGACCCCAATCGTCCTTCAAGATATTTGGTGGTCATAAAACCTACTGTAATACTGAACTACCAGTTGTAATGTTTACCCAATTAATTCACTATTATCATATAACCATTCCCCACAACTAATATACCTTACAATTTTGCAATTGTAAATTCTTATTAGAGTTCTTCTACTTTTTTTGAAGAGTATATAATGGCAGTAAGTGAACGTTTGCACCTCGATGAGTTCATTACACGCGCCAATGGTGGCTTACTGATCGTCTTATGGAAAAACACCAAGGGCGTCCGCTGCAATATTTCCAGGTCGGGTCGGGTAAATTATTTACATGCTTATATGCCACTAGAGCTTCAAGCATGTCTGCCCCGGGGCCGAGTCCTGGATAGCCAGGGGTTTGCTATATTTACAGGGGCGAGTGTCGAAACTGGAAATAATTGGTGCGGGACGTAGCCCAGTGCTAAAGCGCTCGCTTGATGCGTGGTCGATTTTGGGATCGATCCCCGTCGGTGGACCCATTGGGTTATTTCTCATTCCAGCCAGTGCTCCACGACTGGTATATCAAAGGCCGTGGTATGTACTATCATGTCTGTGGGATGGTGCATATAAAAGATCCCTTGCTACTAATAAAACAAAATGTAGCGGGTTTCCTCTCTATGTCTGTGTCAAAATTGCCATATATTTGGCATCCAATAGCTGATGATTAATAAATCAATGTGCTCTAGTGGTGTCGTTAATCAAAATAAAAATAAAAATTGTTGATGAATTTGCGGCTGATTAAATGAATACTGTGGGGTTCTGGGTAAACAATTTTTTAACAACACCACTAGAGCATATTGATTTAATGATCATCGACTAATGAATGTCAAACCCGCTACATTTTTCCATTAGTAGCAAGGGGTCTTTTATATGCACCATCCCACAGACAGGATATAACTTACAAAGGCCTTTAATATACCAGTCGTGGTGCACTGGGTGGAACGAGAAAAGGGGTACTGCTACGACGAATTTGATTTTTGTTTAGTTACACACATATGATTAGATGTGTATGCTATTGGGGGGGTGTGTGTGTGGGGTGGGGGGGAGTATTTTGGTTGGTAGTTTGTTTCGTTTTGGGGTTTGTTGTCGTTTATTTTGTTTTTTGTTTGTTCGTTTCTTTTTGTTTATGTGTTGTTGTTGTTGTTGAGGGGTGGGGTGGGGCAGGCGCGTCTGCATGAATTGTAGCAGGGTTGTCTAAACTGTGGCGAGCGAAGTTTATAGGTGGCGTCGAGACATGCCTCCTTGGAAATGTATTTTTAAAAAGTAGAAAATTTGCTTCAGTATGGGGGTCGAACACCTACACTCACTCCCTGCACACGCGCCGGGGGTGGGGGTTGGGTATTGGGTAGTGGAAATTTCTTTGCACTTTGGGTTTGATTCACTGGGGGTGAGCTACCGGGATCCTTGGTGGTGGTGGTGGTGGGAGGGGGGGGGGGGGGGGGGTGTTGATAGTCTAATTCATGTTACATACGCGTTTGTTTTAAAGTATGTCTTGAATCTCTGAAATGTTTTGGCTTTTTTAAACTGACAAGAACAGAACAGAACAGAACAAAACTTTATTACGCGCAGGCCGTTACACAACGGCATATGAGGAGCATGATATATAAACTGTAGTGACAAGATAGGGTTTACAGGAGACAGTAGAACAATGGTATTAATACAAATGCAATACAATAATAGAGACAGTAGTATAATACAAATACAATAGAATAATAAAGGCAATAATAAAATACAATTAGAATAAAGTAATGTAATGTCACATTATTGTAATTACTACCAAAATGTGTTAATCAGACGCGCGCACATATATATGTATACTTGGGTAGTGATAGACATCGTAACTAATTATAGGCCCGTGTTCTTTTAGGGTTTACTGCATTTATCAACAATTTCTTTTATTAATTTACATAATTTCTTGAGAACACCTATTTTGATATACGTCATTAGTTGTTTAAATTTCAACATACTTGGTTTATTATAATAATATGGCTTAAGCAAATGTTTACGGGACTTAGTGAAATAAGTACATGTGAATAAATAGTGAAATTCGTCTCCAATGTCATTATTGTTACATAATGTGCACGTTCGATCTTCTACTGGGGTGTTGTTCCAGTGTCCTATTTCGATTGGTAAGTTGTGGTTTGATGTTCTAAATCTGAGTACTATAGCCCAGAATGTTTGTGGTAATATAATAAGATATTTTTATAATCTAAAGTTTTCTTTAAATATAGTGTACGTTTTACCTCTTGATGATAAAGCTAAGTTACTATTCCGTTGTTCGTTTGGTTTTAATTTTAATTGAATAAGAAGTATTTTTATGCATGAAAAGTTCCATGACATCCAAACATTTGTTATGCCTAGCTGGTTAAATATATCTTCGACCATTTTTATCCATTGACAAAAGAGTCGTGTAGCATTAATTCATGCAGTAAAAACGATGATTTTGTTTGTTTACCAGATACGATACGGGCCCCAAAACTTATAATTGTTTGTTGAATAATTAATTTGAGGCGAGATTTGTGTTACCACCAGATTTGCTGCTTACTACCTGTCAAGGTGAAAACATACATTACATAACAAGTGGGAGAAATGCGTAATTCCAGTCCTTGGTTTTTGAAAATTATAGGCGAGTGGGAAATCGCACACCTCAATATGCTAAGGCGTGTGAAAAATCACTCCCCAAAATAAATAAAATAGGCAGTCTAGCTCCGATTGGATTTTGACTGGTACGTCTACAAAATTGTCTATTAAACCAGTATTTCCCGATTTATTCAACAAAGAGAAATACCAGTTTAACGACTGCATGGAAGCCACTGCCATGTTTTTAATTTTTATTGTTTTAATAAAAGGACCTTCCTATCAGCTAAATGAGCTATGAAACTGTTGATTTTTGTAAAGAGTGGAAATAAATATACCCATCTATTTTACGTGGACCGCTTGTTGAGTGTAACATGAGCTGTTTTTCACACTCGTCAGATTGAAAATACGTGCGCTGTACGAGCGCGATCGCACCCGCGCACCTTAAAAAAGCAAGGTCTGGAATTTAATTCCCATGTTCTGTTTACGCCAATAAGTTGCAGTAACCAATCAACTGCCTGACGCATGCAGCCGAAACAAACAGGTCGGTTTCTAAATGATGTAATTTCCCTAATGACCAGCTCAGTATTGTAAGAGATTACCTGTAATCACGTGGTGTGGTAACTCCTAGGGTACGGCGTGTTGGTAGTGAAACACGACGTCTCGCTATAAAACCAGGCTTGGGTGTTTCTCGTGGTCAGTCTCGTCTCGCAGCGAACTATAAACGTGAACGTGAGCAGATTTTAGTTGTCACCCGTCCGTCGTTTACTTCACAGCAAACATGGTAAGTAGAACGTCTATTCACATTTTAAATAGCATCGTAATATCTTAGCAGGTTGGATTCGTATTCAAAGTGTTATTACTAGAGAGGTGTGTGCTTAAAGCCCTCGCTTGGGAGCACACCCCCCCCCCCCCCCCCGCCCCCATTCTCAACCAGAGCCCCAGAGAGCCGTCCTGTCTGTGGGGAAGTACATAAAAAGATTCCTTCCTGCTAATGAATAGGAGAATGTAGAATTGTCTCTAAAAACTATACCAGAATTGTTTTAAAATGTTTAACATCCAATAGGGGCGGGACGTAGCCCAGTGGTAAAGCGCTCGCTTGATGTGCTGTCGGTTTGGGATCGATCCCCGTCGGTGGGCCCATTGGGCTATTTCTCGTTCCACCCAGTGCACCACGACTGGTATATCTAAGGCGGTGGTATGTGATATCCTGTGTGGGAAAGTGCATATAAAAGATCCCTTGCTGCATTAGAAAAACAAATGTAGCGGGTTTCCTCAAATGACTGTTAAAATTACCAAGTGTTTGACATCCAATAGCCGATGATTAATGAATCAATGTGCTCTAGTGGTGTCGTTAAACAAACCAAACTTTAACATCCAAAAGTGGATAATTAATGTAATACTCTAATGGAGTCGATAAACTCTCGACCTTTCATAATTTATTAAGCCTTTTTTACGACTGAACTGCCTACTACATGATGGAAATTACAGTTGTTGTAATTCATTGGTGGATCGTTTGTATCACTTTTTTTGGGTTGAGGTGTTTGTTTAGATATATCATCCACAATAATTAACGCTAACTTGTCCTGAAAGCGCGCCTTTGAGAATCCTTTGTTTTTTTTGTGGGTTTTTTTAAATAAACCCGTGGAGCATTCTCCCGAATCCCCTAACGATCACGTTCCTTTCGGGAGTTCGGCTCGTTTGCCTTTAACAAACTCAAACTGCCCTTTTTAGAATTCTGCCTGTGTGATTGCTCATGGCGTTCAGAAGGCATATATGGGTGGGGCCGTAGACAATCTAATTAAAATTAGCTCCACTATTATATGTGGATCTAACACCAGCCAGTTGGAGCTCATGTCCACCAATCAAAACCTTACTTGCAGAATCCTGCCAGTGATTTAAAAATAATTTGAAAACATTCTGAATTATCCTGAGGGTATACGAAATGTTTCGTGTGAATTACGAATGCTTTAAAACATGTTTTATTTTATAAAATAAATAATTTGTAATGTAAAACTGAAGACTGATTTAGTTGGGGTTTTTTTTATAAATCAATAAATAATTTTTAATGTCAAATTGAAGACTGATAACCCACCCCGTACGTATTGGTATGGTTCGCTGTACTGCGGCCACTAAAATAGACTCGCCTGATATTTTTAGAATTTGTATGCTCCCAAATAACGTTATAAAAGGCGGAGTGTGATTGGTCAATATTTAAATTATTATTTACAGACGAAATATTACCTGGACATTGGGGACTACGCAGTGTTGTTTGTTTAAAATCACTGGCAGGATTCTGCAAGTAAGGTTTTGATTGGTGGACATGAGCTCCAACTGGCTGGTGTTAGATCCACATGTAATAGTGGAGCTATTTTAATTAGATTGGGGCCGTAGAGTTCCCATATCTGATGCCTTTGTTACCTGTATTATATCATGAGTGCGTCGTTAAATAAAACATTTTCTTTCCTTTGTATTATATCATTTTATTTAATACATGTATACATAGTTTTTACTTCTAATCATTTTAATGTTTCTTCTTCAGAGGGAATGTATAGTATCCACGTTGGGCCAGGCCGGAGTGCAGATCGGCAATGCATGCTGGGAGTTGTACTGTCTGGAGCACGGAATCCAGCCTGACGGACAGATGCCGTCCGACAAGACGATTGGGGGAGGGGACGACTCCTTTAACACGTTCTTCAGCGAGACGGGGGCGGGCAAGCACGTGCCCCGGGCCGTTTTCGTCGATCTCGAGCCCACTTGTTGTACGGGACTTAGTGAAATAAGTACATGTGAATAAATAGTGAAATTCGTCTCCAATGTCATTATTGTTACATAATGTGCACGTTCGATCTTCTACTGGGGTGTTGTTCCAGTGTCCTATTTCGATTGGTAAGTTGTGGTTTGATGTTCTAAATCTGAGTACTATAGCCCAGAATGTTTGTGGTAATATAATAAGATATTTTTATAATCTAAAGTTTTCTTTAAATATAGTGTACGTTTTACCTCTTGATGATAAAGCTAAGTTACTATTCCGTTGTTCGTTTGGTTTTAATTTTAATTGAATAAGAAGTATTTTTATGCATGAAAAGTTCCATGACATCCAAACATTTGTTATGCCTAGCTGGTTAAATATATCTTCGACCATTTTTATCCATTGACAAAAGAGTCGTGTAGCATTAATTCATGCAGTAAAAACGATGATTTTGTTTGTTTACCAGATACGATACGGGCCCCAAAACTTATAATTGTTTGTTGAATAATTAATTTGAGGCGAGATTTGTGTTACCACCAGATTTGCTGCTTACTACCTGTCAAGGTGAAAACATACATTACATAACAAGTGGGAGAAATGCGTAATTCCAGTCCTTGGTTTTTGAAAATTATAGGCGAGTGGGAAATCGCACACCTCAATATGCTAAGGCGTGTGAAAAATCACTCCCCAAAATAAATAAAATAGGCAGTCTAGCTCCGATTGGATTTTGACTGGTACGTCTACAAAATTGTCTATTAAACCAGTATTTCCCGATTTATTCAACAAAGAGAAATACCAGTTTAACGACTGCATGGAAGCCACTGCCATGTTTTTAATTTTTATTGTTTTAATAAAAGGACCTTCCTATCAGCTAAATGAGCTATGAAAACTGTTGATTTTTGTAAAGAGTGGAAATAAATATACCCATCTATTTTACGTGGACCGCTTGTTGAGTGTAACATGAGCTGTTTTTCACACTCGTCAGATTGAAATTACGTGCGCTGTACGAGCGCGATCGCACCCGCGCACCTTAAAAAAGCAAGGTCTGGAATTTAATTCCCATGTTCTGTTTACGCCAATAAGTTGCAGTAACCAATCAACTGCCTGACGCATGCAGCCGAAACAAACAGGTCGGTTTCTAAATGATGTAATTTCCCTAATGACCAGCTCAGTATTGTAAGAGATTACCTGTAATCACGTGGTGTGGTAACTCCTAGGGTACGGCGTGTTGGTAGTGAAACACGACGTCTCGCTATAAAACCAGGCTTGGGTGTTTCTCGTGGTCAGTCTCGTCTCGCAGCGAACTATAAACGTGAACGTGAGCAGATTTTAGTTGTCACCCGTCCGTCGTTTACTTCACAGCAAACATGGTAAGTAGAACGTCTATTCACATTTTAAATAGCATCGTAATATCTTAGCAGGTTGGATTCGTATTCAAAGTGTTATTACTAGAGAGGTGTGTGCTTAAAGCCCTCGCTTGGGAGCACACCCCCCCCCCCCCCGCCCCCATTCTCAACCAGAGCCCCAGAGAGCCGTCCTGTCTGTGGGGAAGTACATAAAAAGATTCCTTCCTGCTAATGAATAGGAGAATGTAGAATTGTCTCTAAAAACTATACCAGAATTGTTTTAAAATGTTTAACATCCAATAGGGGCGGGACGTAGCCCAGTGGTAAAGCGCTCGCTTGATGTGCTGTCGGTTTGGGATCGATCCCCGTCGGTGGGCCCATTGGGCTATTTCTCGTTCCACCCAGTGCACCACGACTGGTATATCTAAGGCGGTGGTATGTGATATCCTGTGTGGGAAAGTGCATATAAAAGATCCCTTGCTGCATTAGAAAAACAAATGTAGCGGGTTTCCTCAAATGACTGTTAAAATTACCAAGTGTTTGACATCCAATAGCCGATGATTAATGAATCAATGTGCTCTAGTGGTGTCGTTAAACAAACCAAACTTTAACATCCAAAAGTGGATAATTAATGTAATACTCTAATGGAGTCGATAAACTCTCGACCTTTCATAATTTATTAAGCCTTTTTTACGACTGAACTGCCTACTACATGATGGAAATTACAGTTGTTGTAATTCATTGGTGGATCGTTTGTATCACTTTTTTTGGGTTGAGGTGTTTGTTTAGATATATCATCCACAATAATTAACGCTAACTTGTCCTGAAAGCGCGCCTTTGAGAATCCTTTGTTTTTTTGTGGGTTTTTTTAAATAAACCCGTGGAGCATTCTCCCGAATCCCCTAACGATCACGTTCCTTTCGGGAGTTCGGCTCGTTTGCCTTTAACAAACTCAAACTGCCCTTTTTAGAATTCTGCCTGTGTGATTGCTCATGGCGTTCAGAAGGCATATATGGGTGGGGCCGTAGACAATCTAATTAAAATTAGCTCCACTATTATATGTGGATCTAACACCAGCCAGTTGGAGCTCATGTCCACCAATCAAAACCTTACTTGCAGAATCCTGCCAGTGATTTAAAAATAATTTGAAAACATTCTGAATTATCCTGAGGGTATACGAAATGTTTCGTGTGAATTACGAATGCTTTAAAACATGTTTTATTTTATAAAATAAATAATTTGTAATGTAAAACTGAAGACTGATTTAGTTGGGGTTTTTTTTATAAATCAATAAATAATTTTTAATGTCAAATTGAAGACTGATAACCCACCCCGTACGTATTGGTATGGTTCGCTGTACTGCGGCCACTAAAATAGACTCGCCTGATATTTTTAGAATTTGTATGCTCCCAAATAACGTTATAAAAGGCGGAGTGTGATTGGTCAATATTTAAATTATTATTTACAGACGAAATATTACCTGGACATTGGGGACTACGCAGTGTTGTTTGTTTTAAATCACTGGCAGGATTCTGCAAGTAAGGTTTTGATTGGTGGACATGAGCTCCAACTGGCTGGTGTTAGATCCACATGTAATAGTGGAGCTATTTTAATTAGATTGGGGCCGTAGAGTTCCCATATCTGATGCCTTTGTTACCTGTATTATATCATGAGTGCGTCGTTAAATAAAACATTTTCTTTCCTTTGTATTATATCATTTTATTTAATACATGTATACATAGTTTTTACTTCTAATCATTTTAATGTTTCTTCTTCAGAGGGAATGTATTAGTATCCACGTTGGCCAGGCCGGAGTGCAGATCGGCAATGCATGCTGGGAGTTGTACTGTCTGGAGCACGGAATCCAGCCTGACGGACAGATGCCGTCCGACAAGACGATTGGGGGAGGGGACGACTCCTTTAACACGTTCTTCAGCGAGACGGGGGCGGGCAAGCACGTGCCCCGGGCCGTTTTCGTCGATCTCGAGCCCACTGTTGTAGGTCAGTATTGGATTTGTACGTTTGGCTTGGTAGTATTCTGTTTTGTTTAAAAATGAACCTCAATGAGGCCATTTTGTATTCCAGTGATTTTCGGTAAGAGTACCGCTTGGTCCGACAGTGTCGCTCTAGCCCGTGTACTACGACTGGTATATCAAAGGCCGTGGTATGTGCTATCCTATCTGTGGAATGCTGCATATAAAAGACCCTGGCTTCTAATGGAAAAATGTAGCGGGTTTCCTCTTTGACTGTGTCAAAATGACCATATGTTTGACATCCAATAGCCGATGATTAATAAATCAATGTGCTTTAGTAGTGTTTTTTTATTTTTATCTGACAGTGAGTTTTGTCTTCATTAGACCAATTTACAAAGTAACTATTTGTTAGACAAACAAATAACCGCAGTTTAAAATGTGCTGTTTAAAAAACATTTACCTTAAAAATGTCCAATCATCATCGAAGCTAATATAAGGAATTGCATATTTAAAAGAAAATAAAACTTTTCTTAGTTTACATTTTATGTCGGATGGTTTCCAAATGACTAGTTAGCGCCCGGCTGAGCAGATGCAAGGAAAACATTCCTCGTTCAGTGTAACTGCCCTTCTGTCTGCCCGGAGAAACCCCTTATTACCTTGATTGGTTTTGTACGGCCACCCCACTGAATATAGGCTAGGTACGGCCCTTTAAGTAACACTTTGTGTTGAAAACAAAGATTTAGTTGTTAGATCTAAGACCATAAAAGGCCATTTTGAATTAAAACTAAATGTCGACCTATTCATTGAGTATTTTGATTTGTCTTCAGACGAGGTTCGTACCGGAACTTACCGCCAACTGTTCCACCCGGAGCAGCTGATCACCGGCAAGGAAGACGCCGCCAACAACTACGCCCGCGGCCACTATACCGTGGGCAAGGAGATCGTCGACGTCGTCCTCGACAGGATCCGGAAGCTGGCCGATCAGTGCACCGGTCTCCAGGGATTTCTCATCTTCCACAGTTTCGGCGGAGGAACCGGATCGGGTTTCACCTCTCTGCTTATGGAGCGACTCTCCGTCGACTATGGGAAGAAATCCAAGCTGGAGTTCGCTGTATACCCAGCACCCCAGGTTAGAACGTTTTAAATAATCTTGGGGTGGGGGTGGGCATAGTTCAGTGGTAAAACGTATGCTTTATACGCTTTTGGTCTTGGATGGATCCCCGTCGGTGGGCCCATTGGGCTAGTTCTCGTTCCAGCCAGTGCCCCACGACTGGTATATCAAAGGACGTAGTCCTATCCTGTCTGTGGGATGGTGCATATAAAATATCCCTTGTTACTGATTTAAATAATGTTATGCGTTTCCTCTCTAAGACTGTCAGAATTACCAAATGTTTGACATCCAATAGCAGATTAATTCATAAATGTGCTTCAGTGGTATCGTTAAACAAAACATACTTTAACTTTAATAATTATAATCTGTGTTTTAAAATAGCCCATTCCATAACAACGGAATTCCCATGACTGATATATCAAAGACAGTCACATGTGCTGCCCTGTATGGAAAATGCAGACAAGATCCCAGGCTGCTAATAATGATAAATTGTTTTTTTTTTCTGAATCCAACAGCCGATGACTTAATGCTCTAGTGGAGCACATAAACAATATTTTTAAGCATCTGATTATCTTGTACAGCATGACTTGTAATGAGCAGTCATTTCTCTTATGGAACAAAATAGCGTGTAGCCTCATATTACCTGTATGTAGATATTTAAAAAACTAATTAAGACTTGTAAATTTTTTTATAACATATTGCTTACATATTAACTTTCCAGATCTCGACGGCTGTAGTGGAACCATACAACTCCATCCTGACCACCCACACCACCCTGGAGCACTCCGACTGCGCCTTCATGGTCGACAACGAGGCCATCTACGACATCTGCCGTCGTAACCTTGACATTGAGCGTCCGACGTACACCAACCTGAACAGACTTATGGCGCAGATCGTCAGTTCCATCACCGCCTCTCTCCGCTTCGACGGCGCCCTCAACGTCGACTTGACCGAGTTCCAGACCAACTTGGTGCCCTACCCACGAATCCACTTCCCCCTGGCCACCTACGCCCCGGTGATCTCCGCCGAGAAGGCCTACCACGAACAGCTGTCTGTTGCCGAGATCACCAACGCAACCTTCGAGCCTGCCAACCAGATGGTCAAGTGCGATCCTCGTCACGGAAAGTACATGGCCTGCTGCATGCTGTACCGTGGTGACGTCGTGCCCAAGGACGTCAACGCCGCCATCGCCACCATCAAGACCAAGAGGACCATCCAGTTCGTCGACTGGTGTCCCACCGGTTTCAAGGTCGGCATCAACTACCAGCCGCCCACCGTCGTCCCTGGAGGTGACTTGGCCAAGGTCCAGCGCGCCGTCTGCATGTTGAGCAACACGACTGCCATCGCCGAGGCGTGGGCTCGTCTCGACCACAAGTTCGATCTGATGTACGCCAAGCGCGCCTTCGTCCACTGGTACGTCGGTGAGGGTATGGAGGAGGGAGAGTTCTCGGAGGCTCGCGAGGATCTGGCTGCCCTGGAAAAGGACTACGAGGAGGTTGGCGTCGACTCTGTGGAGGGTGAGGGTGAAGAGGAGGGTGGTGACGAATACTAAACTAATTCCAGGACTGCCCCCCCCCCCCCTCCTCCTCCAGAACCGTCCTAATTTATACACCAACGAGAAGCTGTGTTTGCAATAAAATTAACATAACAAATACGTGTGTTTTGTTTTTAATGTGAAGAGCAGCAGTCTAAAATGGGATTGGGGGTCGGGTTCAGACTTGGTGTATAGCACTCACTTGAGGTGCTTGGGTCGATACGTGAATCGGATCCCGTCTGGTTGGACGTTTCAAATCTCAACCACTAATAAGTGTACGTAAGATAACTTCACCGCACTTGAATGAGTAAGTTGTTCTATTTATAAAATAGGTATGGAAATGTATTACTTTTGATTTCTCTCCATTTATTGACATGTTATTTCTGATACACCATGCACCTGTGTTATCAAGCAGGATTTGTAAATCTCTCTCGTTATCCTCCAGAAGAACCACATTATCTGCATATATTAATATGGAAATGATTTCATTGTAACTTTTTAAATAATTGATTGTCTGTTTGGGCAGAAGACAATACTCTTTTAGAAGACGAACAAAATGGTGCAGCTAAACATATGTAGGAATCAACTTGTCTTGAATTTCATTATTATGTACAACGAATATGTTTAGGATAGTTCGGATGGGGGAAAAGAAACCCACTGGTTCCGAGGTGGTTCATGAACTACGATCCAAGCATCTCAGGTGTGCACTACCGACTCATATTATTAAAACATTTTTTTAAATAACTCGTGAAACGTAGGCCTACAAATACTTCAATTGATAGTGTTGGTTGGGAGATAGACATTCACGTGGCATTTTTAATTCAACAATTACGTAACCAGTCTCCCTCCCTCAACATTTTGTAACACGTCATTTGACCTACCGCTACGAACTGCTCTTACAGCGTTACGTCATTGATCTAGAACCGCCCTAATGTTGTTGATAAAAAAATATATACAATCTCTGACAAAATCTCAATCTAATTAAAATTAGCTCCACTATTACATGTGGATCTAACACCAGCCAGTTGGAGCTCATGTCCACCAATCAAAACCTTACTTGCAGAATCATGCCAGTGATTTAAAAATAATTTGAAAACATTCCGAATTATCCTGGGGGTATATGTTTCGTGTGAATTACGAATGCCTTAAAACATGTTTTATTTTATAAAATAAATAATTTGTAATGTAAAACTGAAGACTGATAACCCACCCCGTACGTATTGGTATGGTTCGCTGTACTGCGGCCACTAAAATAGACTCGCCCGATGTTTTTAGAATTTGTATGCTCCCAAATAACGTTATAAAAGGCGAAGTGTGATTGGTCAATATTTAAATTATTATTTACTGACGAAATGTTACCTGGACATTGGAGACTACGCAGTGTTGTTAGCAATCCGATTAAAATTAGTTATACTGGTCTAAATAAGGCATTCGTAATTCACATGAAATATATCGTATACCCTCAGGATAATTCGGAATATTTTCAAATTATTTTCAAATCACTGGCATGATTCTGCAAGTAAGGTTTTGATTGGTGGACATGAGCTCCAACTGGCCGCTGTTAGATCCACATGTAATAGTGGAGCTAATTTTAATTAGATTGACAAAATCTGTCATTACAAAAGATTTTATTCAAAACGTGGGATGCCATAATAAAAATAATGAAAAACCTCATAATTTTATACACCATCATCAATGCGTAATAAGTTGTCAGCGTGTACGTGCAGAATTCCAAGAGTAAATATAATCTGACCCCGATAGCTCTGATTGGTCAATATGCCACAGAGTACTGGGCATCTAATCATGTTTCAGTCGCATGGTCTGTGACGTTCTAACAAACGAAACAAAAATTAAATAAATAGTCGGCAATGATCTTCGATTACTGTTACTATAGTGTGTACATATATAAATAGCATATGCACATTCATTAACCTCTGGCTGAAATACAAATATTTAAATGGAGTTTTATTAGATTTTTTTTAAGATAAAAAAGAAAAATAATAGACGTAAAAACAATACCTAGGCTTATTCCAATCCTACATGCCTATTTATTATTTTTTTTTTCCTTCTGTTTATTATTCCGTCTAAAAAAAAAATTCTTCTTTTTTTTTGTTGAAAGAAGGTATAAAATTACACGATTGCCATTTTCCGTACCTCACGTAAGCTTTGTAGGCTAACAGTTATGAACTAATCGAGACAATTTTACCGACTTCGCTGAATTCCGTAACGAGTTCATTTGTCTAGGCTACAGAAGCCACTATTTAATTCAATCCCTTTTCTCTTTTTGTCAAAACTATATGAACAGTATAAATGAGTTATCCTTATCAGACGTTGTGATCTATTACCTTACAAAAGTGGACTGTTTCTAATTAATAATAAATTAAATGGGCAAAGAAGTTTTGATCGGATTGGTACGTCATCGAAGATGTCTATTAAACTTGTGTTTTCCGATTTGTATAGCAAATATAAGTACCAGTCATATATTAAAATATTGCATGGACACTACCGTTCTCGTAACATTTTTTTTCTGGTATTATTAAACGGATCTTTCTATCAGCTACATAAGGTAACTATTATCCTGTTCAATTATTTAGACCCAAAGTTTTTTGCAAATGTTACGTTTATTTCCTATTCGATATTTGTTTTCTTTGCATTTACATGAAAACAAACCCAAACCCCGACAGGTTTTATATACAAATCATCATATAAAATGCACGAAGTTGACTTAATTCCACTTTTTAAAAATCTCTGTGTGTTCGGAATGCACGTTATTTCTCCTATAAATAACTAAGGTCATTTGCATATCAAAAGCATCATTCTATAGTGCGTTTCAAACTAACGTTCGGTTCTATCGTCCTATCCGCACAAATCGTAGTATGACCTATATTTAAGAAAATATCTGTAAACATGAAGCAGGCGCGGATTCAGGTGGGGAGTTCAAGTGACAAAACCTCAGTTTGAAAAAAATATATGTATCAAATATTATAATTATATTGTGTAATACACAAGCGGTTCGCGCTGAAGGGAGAGACAGACAAACAGAGAGAGAGAGAGAGAGAGAGAGAGAGAGAGAGAGAGAGAGAGAGAGAGAGAGAGAGAGAGAGAGAGACGTGATTTATGTAACGACGCACTCAACATATTTTAATCTATGGTTATAGGGAGAGAGAGAGAAGAATATGGTATGCATGCGATTGGTGGAGGTGTGACCCTCTGCACAACCCCAACCCCACTTAAGGCTTCTTTTGTATATGGAGCGGGACGTAGATCAGAGGTAAAGCGTTCGCTCATTGTAGGTCGACTGATCGATCCCACATGGTGGTCCCATTGGGTTGTGTCTAGTTCCAGCCTGTGCACCACAACTGATGTATAAAGGTTGTGGTATGTGCTATCCTGTCTATGGGATGGTGCATATAAAACGTCCCTTATTGCTTATCAAAATTGCTTATCGGAAACAGTGGGCCATGTGGCGGTAGCGAGTTTCTTTCTTACTGTCATAATGGTCCTTAACCGTTTTGTCTGACGCCACATAAACGTATATCAAATGCGTTGAGTGTGTCGTTAAATAAACATTTCTCTCGTATGTATGTGTAGTCTATATGCATTTCTAGTCGATTAGTTTATAGGTTGTTAGGTTGTTTGATAGTGAATGATATGGAAATAAATTGTTTTTGGTGTTAAATAGTTCATGCATACATTAAAGTAATACTCCTGATGGGTATGGAGAAATAACTTAATCAGTCGACGAACTCATTTCTTCATCACTATCTTCGTTAAGGGGGACTATCACAGGGGGTGTTTTATTTCTTATAAAACTATTTTGTTTTCTAATTCTTCGATCTTTATTACATGTTTAACTGCGTTAGAGAAGTGTGTAGGTGTGACAGAGTTCAGTGCATGTGCAAGTTCTCTCCGCACCGTGGTCATTTTACCATCATTATTACGAGCTATGTGCCCTTTAACTTGACTCCAGATCAGTTCTATCGGATTGAGTTCAGAATGTCTTGGCGGCAGTCTTAGACACAAGTGCCCATGGCGTTCAGCAATATCATCAGTAACAAATTGCTTTGCACATTTGTTACTTTTCACAAGTTCATAAAGAACTGGCTTTGTCATGTTACTCTCAAAAGGTATATTTTTGTTTCGTAGCCACGACTGAATTTCTTCCTTTTTAGCGTTTAGTGCAGGACATCGTGTAATCTCAGTTAATTTGTTGTGGTAGCTTGCGTTATCCATGACGATAACAGAAGGTTCTGGTAGAGAAGGCATAAGTTGTTCTTCAAACCATTTGATGAAATTGTCATGATTCATCTCACCATGATAGTCTCCGTCTGTTTGTTTAGCCTCAAAGATCAATTCACAGCCATCTATCAATCCATATTTATCACAGCCAGCATGACAAATAATAAGTCTTTTCCCCTTCCCAGTCACCGAACAGAGTTTAGGAACTCGATCAGCAGCGTCTGATTTCGGCAGGTGATTGGCGGTACTTGTGCCCGGGTGGATATCTGTCCAGTGGTGGGATGTTGTGTGGTTGACATTCACCCAGGTCTCATCTTGGTACACTATTAAATACCCCTGTTCTCGTAAACTGGATATTTCATGGAGATAGGACAGTCTTCTGTCTGATATATTGGCGTCCTCAAAAATCACTTTTCCGGTTGTAGACATATGTTGGTATTTAAAATCGAGGTCATGGAGTGTTCTTCGTAAAGTTGACATGGATATGTTGATTCCACATTCCTCCCTTAAAGCCACGTTAATCTTATGTAATGTAGGTAATTCGCCCTCTCTATAAAATCTGTATACTCGTCGTCTAATAACATCTTTATCAAATAAATCGATGAGTTTTCGGTCGTTTTTTTAACAGTGATTTCTGTGCTCGGATTCGTAGAGCTTAGATTTTTCACAGTTCTTTTTACTGTTGAAACCGAAACTTTAAGTGCAGCGGCAACTCGATCGACAATTCGATAAGAAGCATACCTAGGTCTACCGCGCTGATATTCATCTTCAAAATAATCGAAAACGTTCTTAATACACGATTTTACATCAACTGAAGTGTTTTTCGATTTACCCATATTTTTCCTCAAATAACAATAACAAGAATGTCGACTAATACATTTTCAATGAATTTATATACCCTACCTAACTTGTATTTTACGTGGTTTACACATTGCTACAATAGCACGTGCAGTCATAGATCGAAATAATGATGTTATTGACCAAGCAATGCTATCGTATTTTGGACATTCAGGGCTGTGTATGCGGGATGAAAAAGTGGTTGAACCCATACGAGTCCGAACAATAGCCCTTTGGTTTTTCGCATTACAAATGTAACACCCCACCCCCAAACCCCAGCCCCTAGCACCACCATAAATACTATATATATATATATACACGTATGAGTTCCCAATTTAGAGGCAAATTAAATAACATTTTTATTATTATTTGATGTTGGTGGCCTTTGACATTTTATCCCCCCCCCCGGTCTTCTGGGTCCGCCCCTGCATTAAATTTATTTTTAAATTTGGAAAGCACATTCCTGCGGTGTGTGAGGTGATTTGTGTTTATTACTGTGCTACACCTCAGTTGTGTTAGGTTAGGTATGGTATGCTAATATAGAATTGATATAATAAAATAAAAATACATAATACATTAGCTAAATTTATTAAATATAATGCACCTACAAGAAAGGGTTACATGTTCTGTTTGTTTACATCTATGTTTAACGGAAAGATTAGACAATGCTGTTACACACTGCAAAACAATAATAACCTTGATTTAGTGAAACAAGCTATAATGGCCTTCACGTAGCCTCAGATCCCAATCTTTTGATATGCAAATGACCTTAGTTATTTATAGGAGAAATAACGTGCATTCCGAACACACAGAGATTTTTAAAAAGTGGAATTAAGTCAACTTAATGTCGGGGTTTGGGTTTGTTTTCATGTAAATGCAAAGAAAACAAATATCGAATAGGAAATAAACGTAACATTTCCAAAAAACTTTGGGTCTAAATAATTGAACAGGATAATAGTGGCAATCAATATACAAAATTATTTTAGGTGCAACGTGCGTTATTTTTTACACTCGCCAGATTGAAATTACGTGCGCTGTACGAGCGCGATCGCACGCGCGCGCATTAAAAGGCAAGATCTGTTTTCGGCAAATTATATATGAACAGTTCTATGATGAAAGTAAAGTTTGTTTTATTTAACGACGCCACTAGAGCACATTGATTTTTTTTTATCTTATCATCGGCTATTAGACGTCAAACATATGGTCATTCTGACAATGTTTTTAGAGGAAACCCGCTGTCGCCATATAGGCTACTCTTTAACGACAGGCAGCAAGGGAACTTTTATTTGCGCTTCCCACAGACAGGATAGCACAAACCATGGCCTTTGTTGAATCAGTTATGGATCACTGGTCGGTGCAAGTGGTTTACACCTACCCACTGAGCCTTGCGGAGCACTCACTCGGGGTTTGGAGTCGGTATCTGGATTACAAATCCCATGCCTCGACTGGCATTCGAACCTAGTACCTACCAGCCTGTAGACCGATGGCCTAACCCCGACGCCACCAAGGCCGGTTTATGATGAAGTTTATCTATGTGAACAATATTACAAAAGTCTACATAAACACTATCAACATCGTGTGTGTGTGTGTGTGTGTGTGTGTGTGTGTGTGTGTGTGTGTGTGTGTGTTTCTGTCTCTGTCACATAAGAACAACATTTATAAAATCGGCTACAAATTTTAATTATGTACAAAATGTTTCTAAAGATCAATACAAACAGAGAAAAGTCGATGTAGTGGTTTTAACCCCATTATATTGATACCAATGAGGCTGGTGGTAAAGACTTGTTTTGTTTTAGGTTTATATCGCTTTAATGTCCTGGCTGTTACAAAACAACACACACGGTTTAAACCACGATATATGTAATGGCTTGACTTGACATTTTTTACATGCTCATATACCACGAAAGTTTCGAGCATTCTATATGTAATGGCAGCAAGTGAACGCTTGCACCTCGGTGAGTTCATTACACACACCAGTAGCGGCTTACTGATCGTCTTATGGGAAAATACCAAGGGAAGGAAGGAAATGGTTTTATTTAACGACGCACTCAACACATTTTATTTACGGTTATATGGCGTCAGACATATGGTTAAGGGCCACACAGATATTGAGGGAGGAAACCCGCTATTGCCACTTCATAGGCTACTCTTTTCGATTAGCAGCAAGGGATCTTTTATATGCACCATCTCACAGACAGGGTAGTACATACCACGGCCTTTGATATACCAGTCGTGGTGTACTGGCTGGAACGAAAAATAACTCAATAGGCCCACCGACGGGGGTCGATCCCAAACCGACCGCGCATCAAGCGAGCGCTTTACCACTGGGCTACGTCCCGCCCCAAATACCAAGGGCGTCCGCTGCAATATTTCCAGGGGTGGGTGGCGAAACTGGAAATAACAGGCGCGGGACGTAGCCTAGTGCTGCAGCGCTCGCTTGATGCGCGGTCGGTTTGGGATCGATCCTGTCGGTGGGCCAATTCGGCTATTTCTCGTTCCAGCCAGTGCCAGCCTGGTATATCAAAGGCCGTGGTATGTGCTATCTTGTCTGTGGAATGGTTCATATAAAAGATTCCATGCTACTAATGGAAAAACTGTAGCGGGTTTCCTCTCTATGACTGTGTCAAAATGACCATATGATTGACATCCAATAGCCGATGATTAATAAATCAATGTGCTCTAGTGGTGTCGTTAAACAAAACGAACTTCTTTTTTGTAAAGAATTGGCAGCTGATTAAATGAATACTGTTTTGTTTTTGTTGTTTTTTAACGACACCACTAGAGCATATTGATTTATTGATCATCGGCTAATGAATGTCAAACCCGCTACATTTTTCCATTAGTAGCAAGGGGTCTTTTATATGCACCATCCCACAGACAGGATATAACATACAACGGCCTTTGATATAACAGTCGTGGTGCACTGGGTGGAACGAGAAAAGGGGTACTGCTACAATGGACGACGAATTTGATTTTTGTTTAGTTACACTGATTAGATGTGTATGCTATTCGAGTGTTCTGGGGAGTCTTTTGGTTGTTGATTTGTTTCGTTTTGGGGTTTGTTGTCGTTTATTTTGTTTTTGTTTGTTCGTTTGTTTTTGTTTGTTTGTTGTTGTTGTTGTTGTTGTTAAGGGGTGGGTGGGGCAGGCGCGTCTGCATGAATTTTAGCAGGGTTGTCTAAACTGTGGGGAGTGAAGTTTTAGCAGGGTTGTCTAAACTGTGGGGAGTGAAGTTTTAGCAGGCTTGTCTAAACTGTGGGGAGTGAAGTTTTAGCAGGGTTGTCTAAACTGTGGGGAGTGAAGTTTTAGCAGGGTTGTCTAAACTGTGGCGAGTGAAGTTTTAGCAGGCTTGTCTAAACTGTGGGGAGTGAAGTTTTAGCAGGCTTTTGAAGTTTTAGCAGGCTTGTCTAAACTGTGGCGAGTGAAGTTTTAACAGGGTTGTCTAAACTGTGGGGAGTGAAGTTTTAGCAGGGTTGTCTAAACTGTGGGGAGTGAAGTTTTAGCAGGGTTGTCTAAACTGTGGGGAGTGAAGTTTTAGCAGGCTTGTCTAAACTGTGGCGAGTGAAGTTTTAACAGGGTTGTCTAAACTGTGGGGAGTGAAGTTTTAGCAGGGTTGTCTAAACTGTGGCGAGTGAAGTTTTAGCAGGGTTGTCTAAACTGTGGGGAGTGAAGTTTTAGCAGGCTTGTCTAAACTGTGGGGAATGAAGTTTTAGCAGGGTTGTCTAAACTGTGGGGAGTGAAGTTTTAGGTGACGTCAAGACATGCTTCCTTGGAAATATATTTTAAAAAGTAGAACATTTGCTTGAGCACCTACACCCACTCCCTGTACACGCGCCGGTGGGGGGGGGGGGGGGGGGGGGGGGTCTTTGCACTTTGGGTTTGATTCTCTGGGTTGAGCTACCTCCAGGATCCTGGGGAGGGGGGGGGGGGGATTTTTTATTTATCGACGCATTCAACACATTTTATTGACGGTTATATGGCGTCAGACATATGGTTAAGGACCATACATATATTGAGAGACGAAACCCGCTGACGCCACTTCATGAGCTACTCTTTTCGATTAGCAGCAAGGGATCTTTTATATGCCCCATCCCACAGACAGGATAGTACATGCCACGGCCTTTGTTACGCCAGTTGTGGAGCACTGGCTGGAACGAGAAATAGCCCAATGGGTCCACCGACGGGGATCGATCCTGGACCGACCGCGCATCAAGCGAACGCTTTACCACCAATCTGATTAAAATTAGCTCTACTGGGTCTCACCAGTAGATCTAACAGCATTGCATGGACTCCCATGTCCAGGTGACATTTCATCTATAAATAACAATTTAAATATCGACCAATTACACTTCGCCTTTTATAACGTTATTCAAATAGTCTAATTCATGTTACATACGCGTGTGTTTTAAAGTATGTATTGAATCTCTGAAATGTTTTGGCTTTTTTAAACTGACCAAAGAGGAGAGATTTGTGTCCCCACCAGATTCGCTGCTTACTACCTGAACTGAATTGAACTGAACTGAACTTTATTACACTCAGGCCGTTATGCAACGGCGTAAGAGGAACATGCATATTCTGATTTTGACAAGATGGTTAACAGGAGGATACAAATAATAGGAATACATTGCTTGGTACATATATGAATACAAATACAAATACATTACCTTACATTACATTACATTACATTATAAAGATATGTCTATTAATAATATAAATACATGATATTACATTATAGAGATATGTGTATTAATCATATAGATGCATTCTGCGATGTAACAAAGTAGAGGTGTATTGTAAAATGTCGCTGTTGTTTAAGTCTAATCTTAGTATTTTTGAATTTATTTAGTTTAGTAAAAATGGCACCTAAATATTTGTATTCTTTGACATTTTTGAGAGTAGTTTTTCCAATCTTAAAAGTATATTTATAATCTTTAGAATTTCCATTAAAAATTAAGACTTTTGTTTTTGTAGTATTTATTTTAAGTTTCCAACTATTACAATATTGATCGAATATATTTAACGTGTGTTGTAAATTGACCGCACTTGTTGCTAGTAAAGCAGTATCGTCAGCGTACAATAAGCAAATAAGATGTATTCCAATGTCTAGTGTGTTATTTTTATTATCTTATTTAGAATAACTTTAGAAAATAAACAAAGATTAATTAATGCAAGTAAAACGTATAAAAAGTCCTTGCTGAAAGAACATTCCGTCCAAAGATTTAATATTGAAAAACAAATGCGACAATTGAGGACAAACGACCCAAAAGCTTTTTACAAACTACTTAAACGACCTAACGAAGATAATAACTTACCACCGTTAGATGATTTCTATCATTTTTTCCAAACTCTAAACAAAGGCGAATCGGACGATAACGAAACAAAAATAAACTTTAATAACATAGACTCAGATAGTGAAAATGTTTTAAACAGTAGAATTGAAGAAAATGAAATATTAAATGCTATAAAACAACTGAAAAACGGTAAGGCACCTGGAATCGACAATATCATTAATGAATACATTAAAACAACTGCCGGCATAGTACTACCAATCTATATTAAACTGTTTAACATAATCTTCGACAATAGTGTTTTTCCCAATGAATTGTTGACTGGAGTAATTAAACCCATTTTTAAAAATAAAGGAAATCGTTCGTTACCAGAAAATTATAGACCAATAACATTGCTCTGTTGCATCTCTAAACTGTTCACCACAATTTTAAATAACCGATTAAATGCTTTTATTGAAGAAAATAATATACTGAATGAATCTCAGACTGCTTTCCGAAAAGGCTACTCTACTACCGACCATCTATTTAATATACATTCTCTGATAGAACTTTTAAAGACAAGAAAAAGGAAATTATTTTGTGCTTTTGTAGATTTCCAAAAAGCTTTTGATCTTATTTCTAGAACTTGCCTATGGCAGAAACTGTTAGAAAATAATATTAATGGAAAATTCTTTAAAATAATTTATCAAATGTATCAAGGAATAAAGTCATGTATTTGTACAAAAACCGAAACCTCTGAGCTATTTCCATACAACATCGGTGTCCGACAAGGAGAAAATTTGTCGCCTGTCCTGTTTTCCCTTTATTTAAATGATCTAGATAATTACTTAAAAAGCCAAAATTGTACTGGGGTATCCCTGGATAGAGATGAAACGTTCGATAAAAAACAGCTCTTTACTTTTTATGTTTATTATATGCTGACGATACTGCGCTTCTCGCATCAAACGCCTCTGACTTACAACAATCCCTAAATGTCTTTTCACAATATTGCAATAAATGGAAACTCAAAGTAAATGCAAGTAAAACTAAAATAATCATTTTCAATGGCACCAGTAATGATTACAAGAAAGGTTTTACACTTGGACATGATGTGCTTGAAAACGTAAAAGAATATAAATACTTAGGTATTACTTTTACCAAACTAAATAAATTTAATACAAGCAAAAAACTACTAACTCAAAAGGCAACAAAAGCAATGTACTTTGTTCTGTCTAAATCTAAAGACAATAACTTTTCAATAGAATGCAAATTAAAACTATTTGATTCCATTGTTCTCCCGATTTTCTTATACGGGTGCGAAATATGGGGTTATGAAAACATCGATATCATTGAAACTATTCATATAAAATTCCTAAGACACATCTTACCAGTTAAAAAAGGCACCCCGCTATTCATGTTATATGAAGAACTAGGAAGAAGACCCCTTAAACTAATTATTCAACAAAGAATTATAAGTTTTTGGGCCCGTATCGTATCTGGTAAACAAACAAAATCATCGTTTTTACTGCATGAATTAATGTTACACGACTCTTCTGTTAATGGATATAGTTATAAATGGATAAAAATGGTCGAAGATATATTTAACCAGCTAGGCATGACAAATGTTTGGATGTCACGGAACTTTTCATCCGTAAAAATACTTCTTAATCAAGTAAAATTAAGACAAAACGACCAGTATTTACAACAATGGAATACAAACATAACTTTATCATCAAAAGGTAAAACGTACACTATATTTAAGGAAAACCTTAGATTAGAAAAATATCTTATTATATTACCACAAACATGTTGGACTATATTACTCAAATTTAGAACGTCTAATCACTACTTACCAATCGAAACAGGACGCTGGAACAACACCCCAGTGGAAGATCGAACGTGCACATTATGTAACAATAATGATATTGGAGACGAATTTCACTATTTATTCACATGTACTTATTTCACTAACTCCCGTAAAAATTTGCTTAAGCCATATTATTATAATAAACCAAGTACGCTGAAATTTAAACAACTAATGACGAATAGCAAAATAAGTGTTCTCAAGAAATTATGTAAATTAATAAAAGAAATTATTAATAAATGCAGTAAACCCTAAAATATATGTATATGAATTATGTACAATGTCTTATTACTACCCAAGTATACATGTATATATGTGTGCGCATGTCTGATTAGCACATTTGGTAGGAATTACAATAATGTGACATTACATTACTTTATTCTAATTGTATTATATTATTCCTTATTATTCTATTGCATTTGTATTATACTATTGTCTCTATTACTTTATTGCATTTGTATTAATACTATTGTACTATTGTCTCCTGTAAACCCTATCTTGTCACTACAGTTTATATATCATGTTCCTCATATGCCGTTGTGTAACGGCCTGAGTGTAATAAAGTTCTGTTCTGTTCTGTTCTGCGATGGAAGAAACATCTTCACACCGATGAAGGTGAAAACATACATTACATAACAAGCGGGGAAAACGCGTAATTCCCGTGTTGTGTTAACGCCAATCAGTGGCAATAACCAATCAAATCTGCCTGACGCACGCAGCCGAAACAAACAGGTCGGTTTCTAAATGATGTAATTTCCCTAATGACCAGCTCAGTGTTGTAAGAGATTACCTGTAATCACGTGGTGTGGTAACTCCTTGGGTACGGCGTGTTGGTAGTGACGGAAACACGACATCTCGCTATAAAACCAGGCTCGGCTGGTTCTCGTGGTCAGTATCGTTTTTTTTTTTTTTTTTTTTTTTTTTTTTTTTTTTTTTTTTTTTGCATTTTTTTTTCAGTTGCATTTTTCAGTTCATTCTGTATTATTCATCGATGAAGACGGACGTCAGCCCTTGTTCTCTCGATCTGCCCCCCCACCTGGGGGGATTGCTTAAATCCTACGGAATGCTGTTAGAGTACCGGGTATCGTACACCGGGTCACGGGCCTCCGTGACCTTGGTGTACGGGGACCCGGTACCACCGAAGAAAGGAAGGTGGAGGAAGAGGAGACGTGCGCCAGCGGCGGCGCAGGGGGAGACAAAAACCGGCGGCTAAACCGCCGGCAGCGACTCCGTCTGCTGGACCGCCCAACGCCGCCCAACTGAAGAGGAAGACGAAGATGGAAGTGGTCTCGGCCCCAGTCATCAACGTCCCCTCTGCAGGAACCGAGGAAAGTGATATGCCGGACTCAGAGCTCTGTACTTCGTCATATATCCGACCCGATCCGCCTGCCTTTACTTCTGGGTTTCCGGACTTGTCGCCGATTAAACCGGTGGCATCCGTTGAGACCCAGGCCCGGAAGACGGCTGTTGTTAAGAGGAAGGCGACCACTCCCCCGAGTGCCACTCCAGCCAAGCCAAGTCGCCCGATTCAACCGCCGAATCCAGTTGAACAACCAGAGGGACCATGGACACTGAAGGCCGGCAAACTCCATCCGCGGTTCCATCAGCTGATGAAGATCAACATCGAGGACGTGCGCCAGCTCATTAGTGAGCCGCAACATAGCGTTTACCGTCCGCTACCGACCGAGTCCGATGAAGGGGAATATGCTGTCCATCGAGTCCAGGTGGACGTGGATATCACCGCAGTTTGCGTTACCGTTCGCCGGAAGGGAAGATACAATCAAGCGCTGCTACTTAAAGAGATGGACAACCCGTCACTACATCGCGTCCTCAAAATCTTGGGCGGGGACAGAGTACAGTCACATCACAAAGATGATAGCAGTCTCCCTTCCGGCGTGATCTTCCACTACTGGACGCCACCGACTTCATCGGCTCGCCGTAGCCCCCAACCTCCTAACAACCTTTACCTCCGTGAGTACTAACCTCTTTTATTGGGCAGTTAGACTTTAAATGTTTTGGAATGCAGTTCAAAATTTTTATGTTTATTTTTTTATAAATAGTCTAACGCATTTGTTTTGGCGCCCGTTCAATTGCTCAAAATCACCTTAAAACTTTTCGGCCGAGCAGTCTTAACCATTTTTGGCTAAAATTTTAGAGTCCAGACATGTATCGGTATGCAGTACTCTTTGTAGACTTAGGTAAAAAACAGGCTTCACCGAGGAATCGAAATTCAGCCAATCAGAACACGGCTCCCACTCGGTGTTACTTCTTGTTTATGAAGTGTCTGCTAGTCGGTCCGCGCTAACTAAATGGCTTTTTTCCAAATTCCGCCCACTTCAAACTTACCCCCCCACCCCCTGCTCCGGAGTCAGTCACTGGCGAAGTCAGAGGCTAATTCCGCAGTGGGCGTGCCTGAACCTTCGTGGATAGGGGCACGTAAATATAGTTACCCACCCATAAGTATCGTCTCGCAGTGAACTATAAACGTAAACGTGAGCAGATTTTAGTTGTCACCCGTCCGTCCTTTACTTCACAGCAAACATGGTAAGTAGAACTTCTATTCACATTTTAAATAACATCATAATATCTTAGCAGGTTGGATTCGTATTAAAAATGTTATTATCAGAGAGGTGTGTGCTTGAAGCCCTTGCTTGGGTGGCAACCTCCCCCCCCCCCCCCCATCAACCTCATTCTCAACCCACAAATTGGGCCGTCGTACTAGCACGTCCTGTATGTGGAAAAGTACATACAAAGATTCCTTCCTGCTAATGAATGGGAAAATGTAGTATTGCATGTAAAAACTATACCAAAATTATTTAAAATGTTTAAAACTACATTCCCTGGAATATTTTTATTATTTAAGCATATAGAACAGAAAATCCAATTACGTTTGGTGCATATATGACGCCGCACTCCGCATTGGTTTCACTACGCTGACTTATCCAGGTCAAAAACAAAGCCATGATTTTGAAAGTGGAACACTTTTGACGGGCTCGTACCGATCTCGGTTTTCATTGGCTTATCACAAGTATAGAATTCCCCAACAAGAGATCACGTGAGATTTCGCAATTTTTGAACAAATTTAACTGTCTTGATTGAGGGGTCCAAAACATATTTATATCCATAGAGGTATGGTACAACGCCTTTCCAGGGGTCGGTGAGTGGGGGATTTGCCTTGAAATTTTGACAGTGGCCAGCTGTTGGCATACACGTTACATGTAAGGGGGTGTTGCTAATTACGTAACGTTCTAGGGGTAGAGGAAGAGGGTACTGTGTTCGATTTACGTAACATTTTTCAAGACTATGTTATTTTTATTCATTACTTAGACCTAAAAAGGTGGGGGGTTTTGGAAATCGCCGTCAGTCTAGGATCGATCTCCATCGGTGGGTATACAAAAAGACCATGGTATGTGATATCCTGTCTGTGGGATGGTACATATAAACAATCCCTTGCTAAAAAAAAATGTAGCGGGTTTCCAAGGCGCGTGTGCAGGGATTTCAGCGGGGCTGGGGTTATAGACTGTGTTTAGCGAAGTTTATATGGGGCCATGCTCCCCTCAAAAAATACATTTCAATTGTTTTTAAGCTTGGGCAAGTAAGGGTTTCGACCTCCAATACCCTCCCCCTGCACATGCACCCGATTCCTTTCTAAGATTATATGTCAAAATTACCAAATGTTAGACATCCAACAGCAGATGGGAGGAAGGATAGGATATGTTTTATTTAACGACGCGAGCAAAACATTTTATTTACGGTTGTATGGGGTCGGATGGTTATTAAATCAATATGCTTTATCTTTGATGTCGTTAAACAACCCCCCACCCCAAACTACCCTTTCCAAACGAAATAATATTTATTTGAATTTGTCGATTTTAACACTTAACACGTAAAATTAAGAAGTGAAAACGTTCATTGTCTACTTTAGTATATTTTATTTAAAAATATATATATACTACTCAAAAGAATTTAAGGGTCAAAAATTTATAACCAAATAAGTTTCAGAGTGTATTAGATTGATGTAAACTACACCAATTTTTTTTTTTATTGTTCCATATTTACAAAAAAACACAAATAAACGTCACTGTATACAAGAAAGTCACATGACATGCTGTCAAAGTTAAAGGTTGTCAAACATGGATTTTACACATTAGAACATTCGTTTAATAGTGTGTGAATCCACCCCTGGCGCGAATACACTCGATACATCGTTGTCTCATGCTGTTGATCAGACGTCTGAAGAACTCTTGGGGAATGGCCTGCCACTCTGCCATAAGAAGTTGACCCAGATCATGAAGGTTGGCCGGAGGGGCATGGTTATCCCGAACTCTCCTGCCTAATTCGTCCCAGGCGTGCTCTATTCGGGCCAAGTCAGGCGAATATGCTGGCCAATCCATCCTGGCGATACCTTGTTGTCTGAGAAAGTCCGTTACCACCCTGGCGCGGTGGGGTCTGGCATTGTCCGTTAGACCCCTATATAAGACGCCTTTGTTAAAGGCATTTTCGTTAATACATGTATACGTGTTAAAATGTTAAAAATATGTATACATAGGCCTACATATGTTTTACTTTAAACTATTTTAATTTTTCTTCTTCAGAGGGAATGTATCAGTATCCACGTTGGCCAGGCCGGAGTGCAAATCGGCAATGCATGCTGGGAGTTGTACTGTCTGGAGCACGGAATCCAGCCTGACGGACAGATGCCGTCTGACAAGACGATTGGGGGAGGGGACGACTCCTTCAATACGTTCTTCAGTGAGACGGGGGCGGGCAAGCACGTGCCCCGGGCTGTCTTCGTCGATCTCGAGCCCACTGTTGTAGGTCAGTAGTTTTGGCTGTGTACTTTGTATTGTTTTTGAAAATACAAACGTCATGGCGGCCATTTTCCAAGAATCCAGTGATATTTCGGTTGGAGCACCATTTGAGCCTGCAGCAAGCTGCCTCTTTATTGGACCAAGTGACAAAGTAACCAACGTCAGACAAACAAATAACCGCAGTTTAAAATATGTTTAAAAATATTTACCCTATAAATGCACAATCATTGTCCTAACTAATGTAAAGAATTATATATTTAAAAAAAAAACCCGCGAACTACAGCACACATGTAGCATGGCTGTCCATAAATGCGCCATCTTGAATTAAAACCAAATGTCGACATATTCATTGAATATTTTGATTTGTCTCTCCAGACGAGGTTCGTACCGGAACTTACCGCCAACTGTTCCACCCGGAGCAGCTGATCACCGGCAAGGAGGACGCCGCCAACAACTACGCCCGCGGCCACTACACCGTGGGCAAGGAGATCGTCGACGTCGTTCTCGACAGGATCCGGAAGCTGGCCGACCAGTGCACCGGTCTTCAGGGATTCCTCATCTTCCACAGTTTTGGCGGAGGAACCGGATCGGGTTTCTCCTCTCTGCTCATGGAGCGACTCTCCGTCGACTATGGGAAGAAATCCAAGCTGGAGTTCGCTGTATACCCAGCACCCCAGGTTCGAACTTTTAAAATAATCTCGAGGGTGTGTGTGGGGGAGGGGGGGGGGGGGGGGGGGGGGAGAGAGGACATAGTTCAGTGGTAAAGTGCGTGCCTTGTGCGCTTTTAATCTAGGGTCGATCCCCGTCGGTTGGTCCATTGGGTTATTTCTCGTTGCACGTAAGCGTACGAGGCAGGATGGGGGTGGGGGCTGCCCCTGCCACTAGTGCTGGAGCAAAACTTCAAATTCGGGCAAAAATGATAGATATTCGGGTAAAATGAATTGTAATCCATGTAAATATGCGAAGAGATTGGTTTGCAACCCTATATAGTTGTTTGGTAGTAATGGTAATATGAATAAACGTTGTTATGCAGCAGGGGATCTTTTATATGCACCATTCTACAGACAGGATAGCACATACCACATCCTTTGATATACTAGTCGTGGTGCACTGGCTGGAACGAGAAATAGCCCAGTGGGTCCACCGACGGGGATCGATCCCAAACCGACCGTGCATCGAGCGAACGCAGTACCACTAAGTACAAATAAAAGATCCCTTGCTGCTAATCGGAAAAGTAGCCCATGTAGTGGCGACAGTGGGTTTCATCTCAAAATCTGTGTGGTCCTTAACCATATGTCTGACGCCATATAACCGTAAATAAAATGTGTTGAGTGCGTCGTTAAATAAAACATTTCTTTCTTTCCATAGCTGATGATTAATAAATCAATGTGCTCTAGCGGTGTCCATAAACAAAACAAACTTTAATCTTTTTTGTTGGGTGGTGGTTAACATTAGTTACATTTAGTTGGGGTGGTGGTTAACATTAGTTACATTTAGTTGGGTGGTGGTTAACGTTAGTTACATTTAGTTGGGTGGTGGTTAACGTTAGTTACATTTAGTTGGGTGGTGGTTTACGTTAGTTAATTTAGTGGGTGGTGGTTAACGTTAGTTACATTTTGTTGGGTGGTGGTTAACATTTAGTTACATTTAGTTGGGTGGTGGTTAACATTAGTTTACATTTAGTTGGATTTAGTTGGATGGTGTTTAAACATTAGTTACATTTAGTTGGGTGGTGGTTAACGTTAGTTACATTTTGTTGGGTGGTGGTTAACGTTAGTTACATTTTGTTGGGTGGTGGTTAACGTTAGTTACATTTTGTTGGGTGGTGGTTAACGTTAGTTACATTTTGTTGGGTGGTGGTTAACGTAAGTTACATTGTGTTGGGTGGTGGTTAACATGAGTTACATTTAGTTGGGTGGTGGTTAACATTAGTTACATTTTGTTGGGTGGTGGTTAACATTAGTACATTTTGTTGGGTGGTGGTTACACGTTAGTTACATTTTGTTGGGTGGTGGGTTAACATTTGTTACATTTGTTGGGTGGTGGTTACATTAGTTACATTTAGTTGGGTGGTGGTTAACATTAGTTACATTTAGTTGGGTGGTGGTTAACATTAGTTACATTTAGTTGGGTGGTGGTTACGTTAGTTACATTTAGTTGGGTGGTGGTTAACGTTAGTTACATTTAGTTGGGTGGTGGTTACGTTAGTTACATTTGAGTTGGGTGTGGTTAACGTTAGTTACATTTTGTTGGGTGGTGGTTAATATTAGTTACATTTAGTTTTGGATGGTGGTTAACATTAGTTACATTTAGTTGGATTTAGTTGTGATGGTGGTTAACATTAGTTACATTTAGTTGGGTGGTGGTTAACGTTAGTTACATTTTGTTGGGTGGTGGTTAACGTTAGTTAAATTTTGTTGGGTGGTGGTTAACGTAAGTTACATTGTGTTGGGTGGTGGTTAACATGAGTTACATTTAGTTGGGTGGTGGTTTAACATTAGTTTACATTTTGTTGGTGGTGTTTAACGTTAGTTACATTTTGTTGGGTGGTGGTTAACGTTAGTTACATTTTGTTGGTTGGTGGTTAACATTTTGTACATTTGTTGGGTGGTGGTTAACATTAGTTACATTTTGTTGGGTGGTGGTTAACATTAGTTACATTTTGTTGGGTGGTGGTTAACCGTTAGTTACATTTTGTTGGGTGGTGGTTAACATTAGTTACATTTTGTTGGGTGGTGGTTAACATTAGTTACATTTTGTTGGGTGGTGGTTAACATTAGTTACATTTTGTTGGGTGGTGGTTAACATTAGTTACATTTTGAAAGAAGTGCATTTTCTCTACAAGAGTGGTTTTTGCATTTTCAAAAAACTGAAAATACAATTATACATTATATTTTGTTCACATTCGTGCTACAACCTGCATCGACGTGACCGTCTGGTCTTGTTAGGCATTTTACTAACTTGGAATAATGTTTTCTATATTGGTAACTCAGTCTGACGTATATAGATGCTTTGTTTGTAATGCCCGGCGCAGACACGAGCGTTTTTTAACGCATGCGTCTTGCGTTAAAAAACGCATCCGTACGAACGCAGTTAAAAACGCATCGTGTGCGACCCCCTCTGCGTTGCGTTTTTTTTTAGCGCTTGCGTCGATTTTTTCAAATATCAAACATGTTTGATTTTTAGACGCACAAACGCATCCGTCTCCTGCCGCATCCGTCTAAAAACGCACGTTGTGCGCCTACTTGCGTCTGCGTTGCGTTCACATTTTTAATATTGGACCAATCATCTGTCTATTCAGTAACATGCCTTTTCATGTTTATCCTACGGTGGCTGCCATTCTGGCATGTCAGGACGAAAGGGTTATTCTCAATTAACTTGCCAGAGCGTTTAGGGTATTTATAGCAATATTCTCGAAAGCATATTGTAAAAATAGTTGATTTCAGTAAAATCACGG